>NC_056749.1:388168012-388178012 GCF_019279795.1 Protopterus annectens
TTCTGTTGGTAAATGCTCACCTTACAATGGGCAGACCAATCAGCATCCATGTTTTTGAATAGTAATGAGATATATTTGTATAATTATGTCTTTATAGCATATAATAAAACCAGGCAACAAGTTGCTTGCAGTAAAGAACAAAACAGCAAACCTCTATTTCCAAAGTAAAACAGCTTTTGGGTTGAAGAACCAGCTACACTTGCTTTACTTTGTTTTTATAGCATATATTTCATTCTTTTCCATCTCATTAATCTTTATCTTCCACATTCCTATTTCTTCTTGATGTTTCTGTTGTATTTTTCTTCATTATTTCCCCAACTTTTTCATATTAAAACATTTTTGCTACTAATTTCTCATCTACCTCATTTATCTACTTTAATACTTTTATATAAATTTAAAGAGGTTACAATTACCAAAGGATTTATTAATCCTAGTCCTCCTCCATCTTTATTGGACCACAAAGCTCTTCTCTTTATTGGGTTCATTATAGAACTCCAAATAAATGTAAAATTTGCTTCAAATAACAGTTTTTTATATATTGTGTGATTCATAAACACGCCTGATAAAAATGTACTGTTTTCCCAGTAATATCAAATTTATCAAACTGAATTTTTCTAAAAGATAGTCTATATGTTTCCATAAAAAAATTCTTCTAACAATCTTTCCTACAGTATTCTATTTACTTCTCTATTACAAAATGTTATTCTTGTCACTGAAATATATTTTATTGTAAATTGTATACCACCTGTCTGCACCACAATTCCCAATCCTTTGCTTTTATCCTTATTTAATGCCATGCCTATTTCTTTTAAAAATTCAGCTACACAGAATATTACTTCCCTCATCCAATTTTTATTTTTAGCAATTACAGTAATAGCATCTACATATTTTAACAGTACTGAAATCTGTCTGCATCACATACCATGCATTCTTCATTTTAAAATTCATCTCACTCACTAACACATTCATAATTAAAGCAAAGGACATATAGCTCATAGGACATCCTTGTCTTATACCATTCCTCATCTCTGTTCCTTCACTTAACCAACCATTTAACAAAAATCTTGTTTTATTATCACTATATGCTGATATACAAACTTTCTTAATTTTTTTGCTTAAATTATTTATCTTCATTACTTACTCCCAATAATGTACCATGTTTTGCTGCACCAAAAGCTTTACTGATGCCTCCTTCTAAGAGTTTCACATCCTCTCTTCTTCCACAATTTCTCTCTCAATCATTAACAATTCTTGATACTCCTTCCCCTTTATACTATATAAGCATTTTTCATTATATTTTCCATTCTAATTTCCAGTCTTTTTTGTATTATTTTCATAAATATTTTATAATATGTATTAAATAATACAGATTATAAATATTGTATAATCTGTATAATGTAATACTATTGGTGTCCAGTTTTTATATCTTCCTTTTCGATACAAATTTTAATATTCTACTACTTAACTCGTTATAAGCAAAACTTTTATTTAACCATTCATTCAAAACATTTAAAAATATTCTTTTTCCCACTCTGTTAACTTTTTATGCATTTCTTATCAAGCCCATCCCAGCCTGCAGCCAAGTCTATATTTACATGTCCAAGCACTTTATCCAACTCATAATATTTATTTGCTTGTACTGATTTTCTTTTACCTCCGATATTCTCTTATATTCTGTCTTTTTTCCTTTGAACATTTCTTCTACGCAATGAACTACAATATTCATAACTTGTACTTGTGTTCTCTCTCTCCTTTTTCATTTCTCTCAGTATACTACTATCTTCCTTCAATATTTTACTTAAATTTGTCAATATGTCCTCCTTTTTACCTTGTAAAAACACCTTTGTTTAAGTAATAACTCCTTAATTTCCTCATGATTTATTTTACATAATTCTTTTCTTTATCACAATACTGTATTCCAGTCTTCTCCGAGTCTACTAAGCATTTTTAAATATCTTTCCATAATTTTCTTTCTCTGTCTTTCTTACCTTGCTCTGCCATTGTAAATAATGTATTTTGTATTTCTTTTTAAAAATAATCCACCATTTAGACCAAATAGCATATAACCTCATAGTAATATTGTCTGTCCATAACTGTAATACTAACTTTTTTCCTTTTTTCATTCCATTCTTTTTCATTTGTTATACCTTTTTATATTCTAATGTGTTCTTTATTTTAATTTACTTCTATCCATATTGCCAAATGATCCATAAATCCTGTTACAGCAGCCTGTCCTTCTGTTATGTTTATTTCTTCTGATAAAATAAAATAATCAGTCTCAGATTTAAGTACCTTTCTTCTATACATCTAAAAGTTTCTATTACAGATAATCAGTTTGCCACATTCCATAACTACTACTATTGTCCTTACATCATTTCTTTTTTTTCTTTTATTCGTTGTCTCAATTGAAGTCTACTGTCATTATGATACTCATACTTATCACCACATAATCTAAAATCTGTTGGAATAAATTATCCCTTTTCTTACAGGTAAAATAAGCATATACAGTGCTATAACCCTATATACTTTTCCTTGACATCTTACATCTATGATAGTTAATTTAACCATTCTTACCAATTATACATCCAATATTTTTACTGGCCTTCTGTATAATGCTGCTGCTGTTCCCTAACTTTGATAATTTAACAAATTCCATATTATATTTCCACCCATATTTTCTGTGTGTACTCTTTCATTTGTTAAAAATCTTACATCTTCAAAAAATATACCTCTATCATATGTGTTATATTATTCTGAACCTCATATCTTTCTTACTATATTCTTAATACTATTCATATTTACCAAAAGGATTCTTAAATTATTATTTTCTCTTTTTCTTCATTTATGACAGGTTATGTTCTCTTTAGGCTTATTTTTCTACATTCTTTCTCTTTCAATTTTTATCACATAGCACCAATTTCCTTTCTTCTTCTCTTTTAGACTTACAGCTTTTAACTTTAATGTCCTAGCTTTTACTCTTTTCCCAAAAGAATTCCCCCCTTCACTACTTTCCAATTTATGTCTCCTCCATCACTAATTTCTGAATATTTTCCCATCTTCTTTATCTTTCCATACATTGTTTCTTCTTTTTCTAAGTTTTCTTCTATTTCTTCTTCCAATCCCTTTTCACTTTGTTTCTTATCCTCTCTCTTTTTTCACTGTTTCTTATTTGTTTCATTTCTACAGTCCATCCATAAATGTCCAGTTTGGTTACATTTATAATATTTGAGTTCACATTTTTTTGCATTTTGACCCATTTCCCTACCTATATAATATTTCTTTTTGTCAAAGTTATTTAACAAATGTCCTTCTTTTCGAAAAAAAAAAATCATGTTTTGAGTTGCCCTCAATATTTTAACACACCCTTATTATCTTCAGTATTTATTGTACTAGGAATATGAATATTTTTCATTTCCATTTTCAAAACAACATTACAATCCCATCCACCAGTCCATAAACCCCTACTGTCATAATATTTTGAAATGTTTACTTCTCTACACATATTTTTAAATGTCCTTTTAAAGTCTTTCTTTCCACTTCTGTCCATAATTGTACAAAAATGTTCATTTTTGCATCTCTATTAAATGCTTTAACTATATAAGCAGTCCATGGATTATCATTTCATTTCCTTTCTTACTTGCTTAGGAAACCTTCCATACCATAAGCAATCTCAAAAATAATGTCACAAAATGTCTCTTTATTAGAAAAAAAAGCTCTTACCACTTATACTTTCACAACCAATGAAAGTATTATGGTTTCCCAAAACTCATATCTGTTCAGTTCCTCGTCTTCTTTGCTTTGTGTTATCACCACATATTTTCTCTTCACACCATTTTTTGTTCTTTTCTTTCAATTCTGTAGGTCTGTCTACCACAGTCTCTGGCTACAATTTTGTCTTTTGCCCAGCATCACCCTTTGAAATTTGAAATTTTTTCCATTATTTCTTCTCATGAAACATCTCTTCTATTTTCCAGTTCACTGTGTTTAATCATCTCCCTGAGTACATCGGAATGGGATTAATAAGGCTAATGGTGATAAAGATCATTCCTCTGTAACAATCGATAGAGCAGATATTATTAAATTAGAAGTTGAAGATTCTTCAGATCTGGTCAGAAAATATATTATTCTAGTTGGAAATTCAATTATCAGAGGAAATTATACTTACATTTTCTGAGAAGATAATGGACAAGGAATAGTGTTATGCTGGACAGGGGCAAAAAAGAGGGTGTGTGAGACAAGCCTTAGAATACTTTATTGTAAGGAAGTACAGATCTGTTTTTATTCATGTCCGTACAAATGATCTCATCCATGAGGATTCTCTGGCTGTTAGAAGGGAACTTACAGCCCTCTTAGCATAGCTTGTACATGTGTTAGGACGTATTTTTTTACAAATATGTATAGAAAGGAGAATAAGGTCACTGTGAATAAAAATATTTGAGGGGTAAATACCTGCATGAAAAAATGTCCCATTTAAAAAACATTGAAATGTGTAGAGCATCTGAGGCTAACTTTGGGCACATGTGTTCAGACAGGATGGTATGCATTTGTCAAGATCAGGGAAGGGAATTTTACAGCAGATATTTTGTAATATTTGATGAATACAAGCTAGGGTTTTTGCCAGGTGAAAAATGTAACAGTTCATAGATAGCAACATTTGATGTATCTCTGATGGTTGTTATTGCTAGGAGCATTAATAATAAAGTTTTTTTTTTGGAGGGGGGGAGGATTTGCTACGTTCCCTCAAGATTGATGATGTTTGTAAAATATGGTTAAAGAACAATGACACAAAGCCAGTTCTCTCAGGGTATAAATGTTTGTACTGTAACAGACATTCTATCAAAAAATCAGGTGGAGGTGTTATGATAGGGTTTAAGATAGTTATGAGACCAGTAATTATTACATGTTCATTGATAACACCAATACTATAGATTGTAAAACTGTGACAATAAAAACAATTCTGGAACATATAACAGTTGGAGTATATAGCCCAACAAAGTCATTTGCCGAAGACCTAGAGAAGATTCATACATTTCTTGCATGAAACATAAGAGAGAAGAATAATAGTGGCTGAGGACTTAAATTTGCCAGAAACAGACATGAATAATATTGATTCAACATTAGTAAGGAAATTATTCGCAACATATGCTCGGGAACAGCAATTGCTTCAGATTCTAAACAAGCCTACTAGGAAATAGAGCATACTAGACATTACTTATGCTCCTAAAAAAATACCATTTGTTCATGTCAGGTTTTACTACCATTAATGTGCAGTGATCATGGGGTTATAATGGCTAATTTTTTGCTAGACAATTCTGCCAATCTAATATCTAAACCAATGCACAAAAGATTAATAACAGATTATATGGAAGAAAACCAGTCACTTTGTAAAACTAACTGGAGAGATGCACTCAGTTGAAAAATTGCAGAAAGAATGTGGAATGTTTTGAAACAGAAATTGTCTGAATGCAAATAATAAAAGAAAATGTTTTAACATCAGGATCTAGGCAGTCAACATCAGGAGGTTATATTCCACAAGAACAAGATACTTGATTAAGGTGAGAGACAAAAAATATAAGAAATGGAAAAGAGCTCGAACTTGTTTGTCTTTTCGGCTTTTCTCGGTTAGGGGTCGACACTGCGGAACTCTGGTCCGCTAATGATTGGCAGTAGATTTTCACGAATGCTGAGGTGCCAGCTCGACGTCCAACCTTCAACGAAGGCACGCCCATTTACGCATATCTTTTGAACGCCACCCAAGCGTGGGGAGGACATGCAGACGCCACACAGAAGGCACTCCCCGCACTCCAGCCGAGAATGCGGAACTATAAGTTTAAAAACTGAAATAAACAAGCTGGACAGACATATTAAATATAATGTGAGACAAGATCAAGAAAATCGTGAAGAAATTTTATATAAAGATATTGAGCATAATCTGAAACCATTTTACAGACACATAAGATGTGGAAGGAGTAAAGACATACAAACTGATAAAATGTGTGTAGATTCTAAAATTTATTCTCAGACACAACAGATTATAGATATATTAATAAAATCTTAGGCAAAGCAGTTTGGTTCCACAAAAGGGGTGATTAATTGCCCTAGTAACATCCAGGTAACCTCAGATACTGAAATCAAATTAGATTATATTGAAAAAGAGCTGTGCAAACTGGATCCAAACACAGCATGGGTTGGAGATGGAATTAGTAATAATGACCAGAGAACACTTCAGCAAGAGTTTGCAGTACCATTATGTCTGTTATTTGCTGGGTAGTATAAATATGGGGAGATTCCTTAAGGTTGGAGACATGCACTTATTAAACCTGTCTTTAAGAGAAAGGAGAGTAAGACAAACACAGATTTATACAGACCCTTAAGTTTGCTTTCATATTGTAGAAAAGTAATGGAGAATTTAATATTGCATACGTTACTGTCAGAATTGGAAATGTTGGGACTTGAAGCCATATATCAGTATGTATATATTGAAAATAGATCTATTATCACCTGCAATGTGATTTTCTGTAACAATATAATAACTGTGAATTAAAAATTGTGCTGTGATGAAATTTATATAGATTTAACATCAGCATTTGACAAGGTCATACACAAAACAATGATCAATAAATTAGAACAACTAGGTATTGATGTACTCTTGATAAGATGTATAGTGCATGGCTTACAAATAGTACATGGCAATTATCATACAGCAAATGGACAAGTGAAATTTGAGGTTACAGTCAGGGTATACCAGAGTGCTCTGTCCTAGGTCCATACCTGTTTAGATTGTATCTTTCATATATATCTTTTTCATCTGAGGTATTCTACAGTCTGTATGCAGATTACTTGAAATTCTGTAAACTGATTACATGTGTTACAGATAGGGTATGTCTGCAAAAGAACTTGACTTAAATTGACAATTTGGGCACAGGAGAATAATATGCAGATAAATATGTCAAAAACTAAGCATATGGGATTTAGGAGACATAAATTGAAATGTGAATATTTAATACAGCACAGTGATTGAAACTGTCATGTTAAGAACCTGGCTATATGGGTAGATCAAGCTTTGAGTTTTTCTGATTATATTAACCAATTGGTTAATGATATTATAGATCTATAGGTTGTATAAAAAGATGTATAAAGTCTAGGAAATCAGAAATGATGAAGTCATTGATTGCTAGTTGTGTTAGACTCAAACCTGAGTATGGAATAACAATATAGAAACCTTATAAGAAAACAAGCATGAGTAATCTGGAAAAAGTACACCAGAAATATACCAAGGTCATCCATGGATGGGAATATTTAAGTTGTTATGAAAGACTAAAATATCTGAACTTGTACAATGTCTCTTATAGATATCTAAGTTGAGAACTTATTCAGATATATAGGGCATTTAGAGACAGCAACCTCCGGGAATGTTTGAGGTTATCAAAAAGTTGTAAAGAATCATCAGACAGCTTATGTAGAAGATTCTATAGGAAATGAAAAGTGTAATGACTGGTTCTCTGAGACATCAGCTGATGCATGGAATAGACCTACCAAACTGCATTAAAGTAAGCACTAGTTTAGATATTTTTAATTACAGCCTAGGCACTTGTTATGGGAACAACTGTTTTGGTATATTGGCAAGCTAGAAGGTAATTAATGCACTTGCTTGAAATATTTGTATGTATGTATACATCATCCCACAACCCTCCTGACTGGAAGGTTATAACAACACAGCCTTCATTCCCTGCCTCTTCCAAATCTGCAAACAGATTACGCTGAAAAACAGCTTATGAATCCTCCAAAACTTCACCAACAATTTCTTGATTACTGGCATTCACCTCCAGAAAACAACTACTTCTTGCAATCCGTTAACCTTATCACTAACTTCAGATAGAATTTTTCCTGAATAGTAGTCTTAAGGGAAGGGTTATCTTAAGGCAAAGTTTTATAGCTGAGGTAAGGAGCAGGGTTAAGGCTAGAGTTAGCATACACAGAAAACAACTACTTCTTGCAATCCGTTAACCTTATCACTAACTTCAGATAGAATTTTTCCTGAATAGTAGTCTTAAGGGAAGGGTTATCTTAAGGCAAAGTTTTATAGCTGAGGTAAGGAGCAGGGTTAAGGCTAGAGTTAGCATACACAGGTTAATTGAGCAGTGGGCTTTTATAAATACACTACACTACATCTAAACCCTAATGTAACCCTATGTCTAACCTTAAACACTCCAACAATCTTTCCCCTGACTTAACCCTAACCCACTAACACTTTCTCACACATACACATTCCATCATCTAACTCAGACTCACATCCACAAATCCATAATACTTCTGGCACTCACACCACTCAGCCAAAAAACACACACATAACCAAACAAACATTATTCCCACATTCACGTTCTTTCACTGAAATAAACATTCAATGAAAGAATAGTAACCCATAAATGTGTGTATGTATGTATGTATGTATTTATGCATGTATGTATATGGGTTTGTCATTTCATCAGATCTGACTTCATGAAGAGCTGATCTGTTCAAAAAATTACAGCTCCTTATGTAGGGGCTATAACCACCACACCCCTATAACATTATATTGACTAAACTTTGAGAATGCACAACAAGTAAGGCAAGAGGAAACTACCATACCTCCGTTGTTCTGCATTTCCAAAAAAACACATACAGCTGTTGCCCAGTGCAGTTCTATATACGTAGAGTCCTTTAAAAACACCAAAAGCCCCAAAAACTCAATACCCCTCAGTGATATAACAGTGCAATTCTCTTACTTCAATGAGTTATGTATTCCATGAGATGCTTAAAATTAAAATTACATTCCTTGTCCAAAGACTTGGATGATCAAAGTGCTTTGGTGTAGTTGCAAATTCAAACACCAGCAGTCAGTAATACATGAATATTAACATGATCCTTGTGTGTGTGTGTGTGTGTGTGTGTGTGTGTGTGTGTGTGTGTGTGTGTATGTGTGTATGTATATATATATATATATATATATATATATATATATATATCTTTGCTCTCTGCAGGAAGAAGGAAAGTGAAACTATTACCAGTAAAGAGTGATAAGATGAGTCAAAATCTTGTGCCTTTTTCCTTGTTTTATCTTTTTGATTGAATCTGTAATCACAAAGACACTACCCTATACACACAGACTAGCAACTTGATCATACGTACGTTCACTGCCCACAGCTACCATACTACAGTACACACTACTTATGTGCAGTACATGATACTAACCTTCAAACAAAATGTTTAAATTTCTACCCACTGGTAACACAACCCCATATGCCTTCCTGTACTCCTTGTCAGAACACTGATGTTTCCATATGCTTTATACTGATATAGCCTTTGTCACACTGCCAGCCCAGCTATTGGGAATTATACTGATATAGCCTTTGTCACACTGCCAGCCCAGCTATTGGGAATTTTGTAAATAATTCTGTCTCATTTGTGAATATTGATATGATTTATACAGAAGTGTGTGCAAAATACTGAGCTAAAATGTGACCACAGCATGTCATATTACAGTACAACAGGAATGTACCTGCACTATTTTGACTGTTTAGATGTATACACTTAATTGAAACTGGAACACAGGAGGCTAACTTGAAAAATTCTGAGAAAATAGTTAAAATTATTTTTTTTTTATAATTGCTGGGCCTTAAACAAAAGATGTTATGTCTCAGTTTCAGTGCAGTAGCAGACACAATGTCTAGAGCTGGAAGTTTTTTTATATTGTCTTGAAAGAGAATTAATTAGTTACTAGGTTTGAGATATAGAAGTGTTTTATTGTTTTATGAGTTCCAGGATCTGCAAAGATCTGAGAGATGTGCATTTTTCAGAGAGAGATGCTAAATTCTGTCAGTCCTGACAATGGGGGACTAGCATGGGAACTAAAGTCAAGTGACAAAAGGTGATGTCATCCAAGCTCACCCAGCAGTAATATTTGATATTAATTTAAGAACTCTCTCAGAGAGAGACTGTGCATTTTGTATTTGACCTAACA